>NC_038045.1:5105122-5132622 GCF_002211085.1 Panicum hallii | reverse complement strand
TGCGGTAGGTGCTGCTTGAGAGAAGAGAGATAAGAGTACAGTTTGATGGCAATACTGCTGTTTAAATATACATACTACCTTACGATCTTAGCAAAAGGAATAATTCTCAAAGTGCTGAATTATGGAAACTGAAAGTTTGGAAACTAATCCAAGGACAGCTAAGTCCTAGTCACCAGCGCTGATCCTTTGCAGCCTCCTATCCTTCTTTGTTTTTGCTAGTGTTGCATACCTATGTGAGTAGTAGACATTACCGAAGGCCTGCAACAACCCCCAACTCCAAAAACAAATTGAATAGAATCCTTAGCCGTGCTAACACCTCACCGCATTACACCCAGTATGCAAGCCCATGCTGATTGCCAATAAATGCAACACATTCAGCCAATGCGAGCGCAGACGAACGGCGCCTGTTCAGCACGCGCAGCCATCACCACACAGCGCTTTAGGCCCTGTTCTCTTCAGCTTTCCTTTTTTTCTTTTCTTTTCTTTTCACTTCCTATATGCACCATTGCACTTCCTATAGCTTAGCCCTAAACAACATCGTACACCACGACCATCCCCAAATGCAGTTTTGGGATGCTAGAAAAAAGTTTAGGAAGGGTGGGATGAAGGTGAAGTGACTCCATTATTGAGCTCTAATGCACCGCACCCTTTACCGGATCTATGCAGCAACAAGTCCAAAACCATGACGTAAAAAAAACGCTTTGTCGTAAATTTTCTGGTTGTGGAGTTCAAGATAATCTATACCTTTATGGGTAATCTATATCACATTCCATGCTAACACAGCTATAATGTAATCATGCATGCTTATTGTTGAGTAATCCTACATGGTTATTATTGATTTCAGCCCTTAATCTAAGTGCACATAAATGCATATATCGATATTCTCTAATAAGCCAACTCTAAGATTGCACATATATAATTAACCCATAACAAAAGCATATTAGATAAAAACTCGGTAGGCACTCGCCACGGCAGCAAGTACCTGTTTTCTGCCCATATGGCGTTGCAATCTTTACTTTCATATTACATGCAGATGTCTTAAAGGCGTTTTCAGCCACTCTCATGCCACTCTCAGCCTACAATGAACAAACAAACAAACACGAGTCAGATGTGGAGCTGTATTTTGGCAATAGCCTCAACTATGGGAAACATTGTCAATATTCTTTCTACACCACATGCATGTGCACGCCAAAGCCAAGAAACCCTTGACAAAGAAACAAAGGTGCTACAGAGGCTAGGGTACACAAGATGCACGTGAATCAGCTGGTGTTGAAGATGCATATAGAGAAAGGGACAACTACCAAACACATTTTTAGAAATTTCCAAAGAGAAGGCCTAAAAAAAAAGAACATCCAGTAGTATACTACAGTTCTCTGATAGTCGTATACTATAATTATGCAGTTATACCACATCATTGACAATGGTAACATTAATATAAGAATAATAATACTGTACTGATTTAAACACAACAGGATGATGTTAGCACTCGTTGATCAACAAAATAGTGAGATGCACATAAGTAGGTAGCAATAGTGATTTCATAGTGTTGAAGTGGGCCGGCATGTGGATCCGGTACGTAGTAAGCATCAGCGATAGCAATTTGATTGGCCCATGGCTAATGCCAGATTAGTGCTGAGCTTATTGAATAATACTATATATGGGTTACTCATGCTGAGCATACGAGTGGCCTGTAGCCCCATTGTGCCCCACCGGTGGCACATCATCAAACTGTAGTCCACATACCACTTTAGATCTAATCACATAAAAAACACACCAGTCAAGACCTAGTCATAACAGCATGCCAAGTTCATGTACATGTACCCAAGATGAATTATCATGAGGATGAGAGCATAAGAATAGTTTAATCAAAAATAAACTTACATGGTTGTCATCGGATGAGTCATCATTCCCAACCTCGTCACCATGAACAATATACTTGTCCATTTTACCAACCCCATAAGGAGCTTTTTGCTTGTTTTTTCCTTAAAACAAAAACATGTACATATAGTTCAGCTGGCAGCAAGATTCAAGGGCCAATAGCACAGATGGCCTAAAGAGTAAACATGCAACAAATAATTGGGGAAATGATATACCATGGATACAACTGCAGCACGTTGAAAGTCTCTCAATTTTCTCCTCATCTGAAATGAGGATAAAGTCTGATATTCTCATATCTGTGAGTTGGCCTCTACTTTGCAAGCTGGGGAATAAGGATACAATGCAAAAGAGCGCAGACACCTCCAAATTGCCCAGCACATTTAATACTAAAAAAATGAAACAATCTGCATGATGAAGCTAGCATGGGTTGTAACACCATTACACTCTTTCTGCTTCTTTCACCTATGTGGCTGATTGGTTTATCTTTAATTATCAAAGTGATGAAAACTGACATCTTGCGGCAGTAGTCAATGATTGTTAAACCGGTTATCTGTTCATCTAGGGATCAAAAGGAATAAACAAGTGATTATTTATTTATTTATTAAATTGCAATTGTTGTTCCACATGACCTCACATCTCTTTATAATTTATATATATTGTTTCACCTTTTTGAGCCCTGAGTCACATATGTTTCTTATTCTTGCTAGTTGTTTTGATCTCGAATAAACTCATAGCTCGCTGCTACTGCTACTTTATGGCTATTGCTGACAATCTGGAAATTTTCAGAACTTTTAGAAGCGTTCTTTCTGTTCATATAATCCTTTGGATAATTTCATATGTTTCCTGAAGGACAAAGTAATCCCAGTGTTCATACAATCAACACTAAAAGCTGTTGATGCAGAGAAAATTAGGTTCATTTTATGTTGCTGTTGTTCTTGCCGTACATATAATTTTGATCCCTGCAGTTTGCTTCTTAGTATGGCTACCCCTTGGCCTTGGTAGCCATACTAAGAAGCTGTCTTGAAGATGTACATGTTTCTTTGCCAATGATTATATATATGTCAAATATTTACTCATTTTCCTTATCAATATATCAGCACTCCATGGTGAAGGAAATGTAAAAGTAAAGGGAAAAGGGTGGTATGGGCTTCTATTTAGTTTGGACCTGCACCATATCACCACGTCCACACGTTTCTTGACGCTAAAACCTCCACTAGACCACTCTTCCAGCGGACGCAGCACCCAGCCACCACCTTTTCTTCTCTCCTATCTCTGCCACAACAGCATGCAGCTGCTGCGAGCCACCTCGAACGTACCCAACCGCCGGGCAGCACGGAGCTTCACGCCGCAGTCTGTGCCCGCTACATGCACGCCGACGCCGCTGCACCACCTCCTCCGCTGGCAGGTTGAGTTACTGGGCCTCAAGCTGCTGTCCGCTGACAAGGCCCACAGCAGCGGGAGCTAGCTACGGTGGAGGAGCTAGCCCATGGTGGAGGAGCAACCCACAGCGGAGGCCGCTTAATTGACCACTTAGGGCTAAAGCAAAGCGCTGACCTTGCACTTAGCGTGTAATCGCACTTAATCACACGCTTAATTGCACTTTCTTGAATCTTGCTATATCCTAACACTCTCCAACACAGTTGTAATGTAATCCCACATGTTTATCACTTTATTGTTGAGTAACCGAACATGCTTATTATTGATTTCAGCCCATAAGTCACATAAACGCACATATGGATCATCCCTAATAAGCCAACTCTACAATGGCACATATATAATTAACAAATAAAGAAAGCATATTAGATAAAAACTAGGTAGGCACTCGACACGGCAGCAAGTACCTGTTTTCTGCCCATTTGGCATTGCAATCTCTGCTTTCTCACAAGGTGTCTTGAAGGCATTCTCGGTCACTCTTTTCACAGTCTCAGGCTAAAATGAACAAGCAAACAAAGAAAACACGATGTGAGCCGTGAAGCTGCATATCGCTAATAACCTCAACTAAGGGACCAATTATCAATTTTCTTCTCTTAAAGGGTACAGAACATGATGGAACACAGGAAACTCTTTTCAATAAATGTGCAATATGAGGCTAGGGTACATACAAAGCACATGAATCTGTTAGATGTATATGTTGTGTCTGTATTTTCCCCGTTCTATGAGGGGTATGCTAACTCCTGTACCTGTACATATTCGGGCCTAGAGCCCTCATATTGAATAGTGGCACAGTGCTATTCATAACAGAATCAACTGATGCTAAAGATGCATATAGAGAAAAGTACAACAACCCAACTCACATTTTCAACTTCCTTCCCTTCATCCATTTTGTCAATAGAATAATCTTCACAACTGAACACATGCTCACACGTGCCCTGGAAAAATTAGGGTTTTAAAAAAAAAATCCATAGATCAAATGTGGCGCATCATCCAACAATAAGTCCACATACCACTTTGGGTCTAATCATAACGAATCAGCAATTCAACTTTATGTACATGTAGCTTAGAGCATACAAATGGTTTCATCACCAATAAACTTACATGGTTATCATCACATGAGTCATCATCATTCCCAGACTCATCACTGTGAACAATGTGCTTGTCCATTTTACCAACCTCGAGTGGAGGCATTCGCTCGTTTTTCCCTTAAAAACAGAATGCACAGTGGGCAATAAGGGTCAGCAAGACTCAAGGGCTAGTAGCACAAATAGCCTAAAGAGTAAAATGCAACCAATAATTGGGGGAATTACATACCATGGATACTATTGCTGCCCACCGAAGGACTTTCGGTTTTCTCTTCATCTGAAATGAGGATAAAGTTCATTACTCACCACCTCCACTTCCACAAGTTGGGGAACAAAGACGTAGTACGCAAACATCACAAATACCTCCAAACTGCCCCAGCACATTTATTTAACGCTTAAAAACCACACCAAAACTAATGAGCACCGTTCAAACAACCATATGGATGCAAGTAGGGGAGTAGAGATGGGAGGCATGCATGTATTACCACACACGTTTTTTCGGGCCCTTGAGCCTGGGCCAATCTTTAGCAACGTCTGCTTGAATGAGCAATTCTCCAACTGGTGCGAAGCCAAGGTGGGGAATGGAAGGTATTCTTTGCAAGCCTCACATTCCACCAAGATACCATCGACGAGGTAGTCAAGCTCGTGGCAGTGACAGTAGTTGGCGATATCACCACGGTGGTAACAGGCGCTACAAACGGGCATGTTACCAAGGAGATGCTACAACAAGGTTGGGATAGCATGAAGCCAAAACCAAATCAAACCAAACTGCATCAAAATTAATTCGATCAGATCAGATCAGGTCAGAGCTGAGCTCACCCTGAAAATGGGAGGTCGGAGAGGAAGCCGGCATTCAGAACACACAAGGGCACTTGTGTCGAGGATACACTCTTTCCAGGCACGAACAGACTTGAGCTGCTGTTCCACAGCACGGGTAGTGCACAGGTGTCCAGCAAACTCGCAGTAAGGCGTGTATTTTCGTCCAGAGTCGCAGCAGTTGCTTTTGAACTTCATCTGAATGATGATGTCGTCCATCAAACCACAGCGGGAGATACATGCCTTTTGATGGCGGGTGTCACAGTCACGGCAAAAGATGTGGCTGCCAGCACACTGCAAGGCCCAGAAGTAGTGAAGTTGAACAGCTAGTAAAACAAAAACAAAAACTTTGCAGGCAGGGATCTCATCTCATATCTCACCCACCGTAAATGCTCTGCCACCGTAACTGTCAGGCAGGAGGGCTCGGTGGCAGTATGTGCAGTCCAGTAGCCCCTGGCTGATCCAGAGGTTAAACATGGGAGGCATGCCTGGGGCAATCTTTGGCAATGTCTGCCTGAATGAGCAATCGTCCAGCTGGTGCGAAGCCAAGGTAGAGAATGGAAGGTATTCTTTGCAAGCCTCACATTCCACCAAGATACCTTCGACCAGGTAGTCGAGCTCGTGGCAGTGACGGTAGTTGGCGATATCACCACGATGGTAGCAGATGCTACAAACGTGCATGTATTTAAGGAGATGCTGTAACAAGGTTAGGATAGCATGAAGCCAAAACCAAATCAAACCAAACTGCATCCAAATTAATTCGGTCAGATCAGATCAGATCAGGTCAGAGCTGAGCTCACCCTGAAAATGGGAGGTCGGAGAGGAAGCCGGCATTCAGAACACACAAGGGCCCTTGTGTCGATGATGCACTCTCCATAGTCACGAACGGCGAAAAACTCGTGATGGACAAGGATGTTGATGTCGCACATGTGTCCCTTGATCTCGTGGTAGGGGATGTATTCAGAGTTGCAGCAATTGCATTTAAACTTCATCTTACTGATGATTTGGTCCAGCGAAGAGCAGTAGGAGATACATGCCTGTTCGTGGCGGCTGACGCAGGCACGACAGAAGATGTGGACGCCAGCGCACTGCAAGGCCCAGAAGGAATGAAGTTGAGCAGCTAGGAAAACAAAAACTTTGCGGCCGGGCCGGGGATCTCATCTCAGATCTCACCCACCTTCCACGCTTTGCCACCCAAAGTGTCAGGCCGGAGGGGTTGGCCGCAATATGTGCAGTCCAGTAGCCTTTGTTTGATCCTGATGTTATAGACGCTCATCTCCTGCGAGAGAAGAAGCATATATGACCGAGAGACCACGAATCCGACAGCACCCAAGCTCCTGTGGGGATCGATTGAAGACAACAGCCGGAAGGACGGACAGAGCACGTGGATCGAGTCTTCAGAGGAAACGAAGGGGGGGGGGGGCAGGTGCGTACTCACCGGAGATGAATACATCAGCGGCGCCGAGGAGGTGGCGGACCTCGAGAGGAGGAGCAGCGCCGCCGCGCAATGGGGTGGGTGGGGGGGTGGGGGAAAGGGGAGGCCAGGGATGGTGTGCAGAGGCGGAGGGCGCGGGAGGAGGCGAATCCGGCGCGGCCGCGCGGGTGGAGGCAGATCCGGCGCGGGTGGTGGCGCAGGGACGCCGGGGCCGGATCGAGGTGGCTGCGCGCCTGCGCGGGTGCAGGCGGAGGGGCGCCGGCGCAGGACGGCGGGAGGAGGCAGAGGTGCGGCCGTGCGGGTGCTCGCGGAGGGGCGTCGGCGCAGACGCGACGGCAAGGGCGAACCGAGGGCGGCAAGACGGCCAAGCACCCGTGCGCTTGATGACTGTGTCGTGCGTTAAGATCTGCAAGCTCAGTTTTTCAAAGATATTATAAGGATAGAGCCACGCGTTAAGGATAGCAGCGGACTCTCTATCGTCTGCCGCCCACGCGCCCACCTGACTCCCCTTCCCCCCACCCCATTGCGCGGCGGCGCTGCTCCTCCTCTCGAGGTCCACCACCTCCGCTGATGTATTCATCTCCGGTGAGTACGCCCCTGCCGCCCCACCCCCTCGTTTCCTCTGAAGACTCGATCCACGTGCTCTGTCCGTCCTTGCGGCTGTTGTCTTCAATCGATCCAGGAGGCGAATCCGGCGCGGCCGCGCGGGTGGAGGCAGATCCGGCGCGGGTGGTGGCGCAGGGACGCCGGCGCGCTCGGTGCCGGAGGCGGCGGCGCGAGCAAGCCAGGCGCAGGGGCGATTGGGCGAAGACGCGAGGTGGTCAGGTGGGCGCGTGGGCGGCAGAGGATAGAGAGTCCGCTGCTCGTGGAGGTGGAGTCGCCCCAATTGTTCTGGAGTCTGGACAGTGGTCAGAGCCTCAGTGAACTCATACAAATATCTCGCAAGCTGGCTCCTTAGCAAACCGAGCTGAGATGCTGGCTCGGCTTGTTACAAAATACAAACGAACGATCCGAGCTGAGCCACTAACGAGCCGATCCGAGCGAGTTATCGAGCTTCGAGTATTTTGTCCAGCCCTAGGTGTGCTGGAAGAAGAAGATAAGCCAAACTTTCCAACTGCAATACGAACCAGGAACAGTCTCGTTTGGAAGGCCAGGTCCACAAGGACATCCGACCATAAGGACAGCGAGTTTGATGCAAGTGGGACATCCGACGGAACCAATCCCTCCATCCGACCACCAGGAAGAACATATTACTCCGAAACTGGGAGGCATTGTCGGTGTTTAACCGGCTGCCCACCGAGGGATATACCCAAGGTGGTAAGTTCTCGGTGAGGAGACGCTGAGATCAGGAGCTTGAAGGTGCGAGGAACACAAGACTTAGATAGGTTCGGGCCGCACGGAGCGTAACACCCTACGTCCTGTATGGTGGTTTGTATTCTCTTTGGTGTAGAATGACCTAATGATCTTCTGTGTTGAGAGGGGTCCTTGACCTCCCTTATATACCCGAGAGGCCAGAGTTACAAAGATGCTAACCAACTTCCGCTGAGGGATCATACCAGAGCATATCTCGAGTAGATCCTCTCCGTGTTGGTTAGCTCTATCTCCTATTTAAACGGGATAAACAAGAGATAAACAGAATGAATAAGAGATAAGATGAACTTAATCTCTTAAACCTCTTTAAACTACGCTACGCGCCCAGCCCGGTGGCCCCGGGTCTGACAAGCTCCCGAGCTCTTCGTAGCTGAGTACTGCAGGCTTATCGAGTACTTTCGAAGCAGTCTTCGACTTCTTCTGAAGCTTCGTCTTGAAGTCCTTCTTCGAGTACTTGCTTGGCTGCATCGAAGTTATGAGGTGCTCATGCCCCGAATTTTGTTATGGTGTGCGATTTAAAAATCGCACTCCATATGGAGTAGCCCCCGAGCTTTAGGTTGAATCGGAGAATCAGACTGAGGGTCCCATTTGTTTGTAATCCTACTTATCCTTCAAAAAATTTGAAAAATAAGTAGTCGATGCCACGTATCCCGCAGCCCCCGAGCCTTGAATCGAAATCCCCCAAAATTTGGAGATAAGGATCCAATAACCGTGGCATGCAGGCTATACAATGACAACTTACGAAATTACCAAAGTGATGGTACAGATGATGGGTATGAGGTTATGAATTCGAAACCCCCCTCTTTTTCGGGCTAACTAACCCTGAAAAAATGGTTAATCGAATATTTAATCCAAACAATCCACCAAATGACCCCTCGACCTCGGAATATTCTCGGAAGTGACTCCTAAACTTCGGAACATTAACTTTTCCCCACCCCGCTGGTTATTTAACCCCGCGACAACAGTAGGGAAAAAACCGCGCTTTCAATCCGCATCCCGCCAAAAGCCACCAAAATCCCTAATCCGAGCCAAGCGCCGCCGCCATCCCCCCAAGGAAATCCTCCCGCTCCAACTTCCCCGCCACTCTCCCCGCAGCCCCCGAGCATCTCATGGCCAGCGAATCGGAGATGGCGCCCAAGAAAGCGGAGATCGAAGAGAAGAAGACGGAGGAAGCGCAGCCTTCAACCGCAGAATGGTCACACAGTAAGTGCTCCCTCAACCACCTTAAAAACCTAGTTTCCGAGGGATTGCTGCAAGAGAGAAACCTTGTCAATTGGCGCCCCTCTTACCGCGAACCTTTTCCCATGGAAAATGTTGACGAAATCGTCACATTTCTCCATTTTGCCGAACGGGGATTAGCCCTCCCCTCTTGCTCCTTCTTCCGAGGCCTTCTGTATTACTACGGGCTTGAGCTTCACCATCTCAACCCAAATTCTATTTGCCATATTTCAATTTTCATCTATTACTGCGAGGCTTTTCTTGGAATCGAACCCCACTGGGATCTTTTCCGCTTCCTCTTCCGGATCAAACCGCAGCCCACCTCCAAGAACCTTTCCGTTGTAGGGGGCGCCAGCATCCAACTGCGTCAGCGGGCCAGCGACAAATACCTCTCATACAAATTCCCCTCCAACCTCCCTGGATGGAAAAACCATTGGTTTTACATTGAAAACCATGCTCCCCATCTGCCAACGAAGTCGAGCAGACCACCTGTAATCAGGGGAGAATGGAACCTTGAACCCTCCGGCGGGAGATGGACCAAGTCAACGAGCTGCTGGGCATCATTGAAGCACAGAAGAAGGAGGGAGTGACCGGCGCCTCCGTCATGTTCGCATTTTACAAACGCCGCGTCCAACCCATCCAGCAGCGACATCGCCTGGGATTCGAGTACACAGGCCCCGCTGATCCTTCTCGCATGTACGCAGAGGATTTGCTAGATGAAGTCGCGCTGCAGCGAGTTCAGCGGGTACTGCTAGACGTGGACGCCGTGCCATACGTGCCCACGTTATTTTCCGCACGGAATCCGCCCAAACCAGTAAGTATTCGACTTCTTTTTGCTGAAGATAACCGCTTTTGCTTCATTAACTGAAGAACTCTCTGCAGGGACACACGGAGGTGTACCGTAGCTACCCGCCGCGACCTGACGTCCCCCGACCGGACCACCTCCTCCCCTCTGCTGCCGCTAAAGCCAAGAGGGCTCGCCTTGCTGCAGCTCAAGGCAGCAGCGGGTCCACCGAAGGCGTGAGCTTGCAGGCGGGAGAAGGAACCGAAGGAGAAACGCGCCGGGACAACTCCTCCGAACAGAGCGTGGAGTTGACCGGCGCTTTGCCGCCGGTGCCGCAAGGCCATCGACTGGCGCGCAAGCGCAAGGCGCAGGGACTCGAGTCCACTGGGTAAGAGCCTACTTGCTTGTTGTAATGTGTTACCTTGATGCTGAGTTGTACTTATACCATCCATCTGTAGTCCTTCCGCATCCTCCGCCCGGGCCGAGCCCGAAGGAGAAAGGGCAAGCCCGGCGACCGCCGCCGCTGTCACCATCGCCGTGGCTGTGGCAGAACCAACCTGAATTACACCGGCTCAAGTACGCGAGTCCTCTCGGGAGGGCCACTTCGTGCTTCAAACGGTATAATCTTTTGGCCTGTCGGGTAACGTCCCGATAAACCACCGAACGCAGGATCCAACAAGGTACCTCACACGAAGGTGAGTCTAGAGATATAATGCCAGTACATTTTACACCACAGGCAGTTATATTACAATAATATACAAAACCTCATTTGTTCTCACAAAGGTAATTATTACAAAACAAGTTTAAGTCTTAAGATAAAGCAGCGGAGTTTGAAAAGCGTAAACATTGTACACGTCGTTATTACAGATATCATGCTAGCCCTGACATGACATCATTCAGCGGAATCAGTGTTGGTCGGGGACGGATCCCACTCAACCGACCAACCATCAGGCAATGGGTAGGGCCACGGTGTAACGAAAGCTGGCTCATCAGGGAGATTACCTGAGATAAATCAACAAAAGCAAGGCTGAGTATACTAATACTCAGCAAGACTTACCCGGGGTTGGGTATACTTAGCCCATAACTAGACTTATGAAGGCTTTTAGCTGTGGTTTAAGTTTTCAGCTGAAAAGCAACAAAGAGTAGATCCTTAATTTCAAATTTTAGCTTTCCAGTTTTAGTTGATTAGCCATTCTAGGTAAGCACCTATAACTATTCAAAACATGGTAGAATTCTTAATCAAACACCATTTTTCATAATCACAAAGTTACTCTTGTTACTCTATGTGGTAAAGGGGGTAAGCAGTCTCATACATCGTGAGAGGCGAACGATTCCTGAATCGAGATTCAAACCTTGCAAGGATAAACCTAACACACACGCTTGGAACACCAAAGGGTCGTTCCGAAGCAACCATTTGCCTTTCATTCTGACTCGTGGATCAGAGCCACCACAAGCGACTGCAGGTCATACGCACTTCCAAAGTGCAGGACATACGTCTGTAGCGCGACTACAAAACCCGTACTCCTGGTTGCCCAGCAACACGTACGCCTACACGTCGAACAAAGTAACCAAAAGAAGCAAATACATGTGGTGGGGGGTATGTCCACTCCTCGGGCCGATCGGTTACTAGGCTTACCGCTTACCATATTTCACGGCATGTGGTTAGTACTTTCAAACACTTAACCACCGCTACCACACACTGCGACCTTACCAAATTCATCAAAACAGACGGGGTATCATCTTGACCATGATACCTCATAAAACTCCCGTCCGTCATCCTTATAATGATAACAGTAATGTAATCATCACAATGCCTATATCGCGCGAGTGACAGGAAATCACTCGACTTCTACCGGTCCTATAAGCAGAGCAGCTATTCGGACTCAATTCTAGTGTTCAATACATTGGTTCCTGGAATAATGCAACTAAGGTTTCCAAACAACTCCTAAGAACCTAATGCATAAAGATATATAAATAGTATAGGTTGCAGTGTAATAAAATAGGGGTTATGTCCGGGGCTTGCCTTCGCTGGTGGGGCTGGGGTTAGTCAAATTATTTTCTTCCGAACCTTGGTTCGGGGCTTCTGAAAAATTCGCGACGAGACTTCCGGGGTCTTCTGAATAAATTCCTTCTTGTTCCGGAATCAGCTGATAATCCCCGTCGGCGAGAGTGGTCGAGTCTACATGATATGCAAAATGAAGTTTAATGGATGCATACATTTGTATTTTAATTCACGATAAAGTTGCAATCCAATTCAAAGGACATTATATTTCGATAAACAACTTAATTACCCTGTACTGGGCAGTCATTTATCGGGTATTATATGTTTTATCTAAACCCGTTAAACAGCAGGGTTAGTTACACTAATTACCTAACTAGTGGCATGTAGCAACAAGTAGGGTGGTTCTAACAGCTATATTAAAAAGCTTTATATATTGGGTATCTTAATTATTTATATGATCTTGGTATTACCATTACACTATGGACTAATTAACTTATGTCTAACTTATTTGACACCTAAATCTTGGTTTAACATTTAATAACAGGTTACACCATCAAAGAATAGTACCCTAGAATATTTCATTATTTTTGAATACTTAAAATCTATAAAAAGTAATTATGGAAGATAAACTATGCACTATTTCTAAATAAACTTGTACATTAAGAGAGTAATACTTAAATGTTGGGATAATTATTTTTCTTTAACTGTACAGACTAAAAGAAAATTAACACAACTGGTTTCACTATTTTACCATTTTTCTATGAATTACTATGCATTTCCTAAGCTCATAAGTAACTAAACTTAATATTTAAATTAGATCATCAAACATTCCGAAACTGAAGTTAACCCTTTAAGTAAAGTTGTAGATCTTTAACTAAAGATTACAACAAAATTTAGTTTGCAATTTTATGATTTTTTCTCGAATAGATACAGAATTTCTAAGTTGACAGCCTTATTTACACAAGGGGGTCCCTGGTTACTATTTCTCTGAGTCTAAAGCTTTGCACAAAACCCCCTGGGTTTCCAAATCTTCTAACCCAAGGTCCCTGGGCTGTGAACCCGAGCAGAGCAAGGCGGAGGCGGCCGTGTTCCGGCGACGGTGGTCACCGGCGGCGAGGTCCAAGGGCAGGGAAAGACTCAAGGGCTTACTGTGGTCTTGTTGCGCTACTTGTCGATGACTGGGATGGCCGGAATAGAAGAGCTCGACGAAGACCCGAGGCGGCGGCGGAGGGGTCGACGGCGACGACGGTGCTCCGGCGATCGACGTTGGCAAAGAGCCTGTGCACGAGAGCTAGTGAGTCACGGGGAACGTGTAGGTATAATCAATTGGAAGAATAGACACTGGATCAAGGGTAATCGACGGAGACCGAAGCGGCGGCGGCGAGGAAGAACGCCGGCGAGCGTCGGGGAGGCGCAGTGGTGGACTAGAGAGTCACTGGATGGGTCGGGGAGCTTCACAGGGATGATGTGGTGCTGGCTAGGGTATCGTGGTGGCGTGGAGAGGCTCAGAGTGCGCTGCCCACGGTGAGGTCGAAGGTGGCGGCGGCGGCGCTTCGTCGGAGACGGAGTTCCAGTGGAAATTGGAGGAGAACAGTTGGTCGTCGAGCACTAGCAAGTAACAGCGAAGCTTGTGCAGGTGTTGATTGGGGCGAGTGTGAGCTGGTGAGGGCTGCCCACGGGCGTGCCGTGTGCGGCCGGAGCGGAGAAGGACGGCGGCAGCGAAATGTGGCTCGGATGCTCGAAATTGAGTGCTGAGAGTAGCAGAACAGCACGTAGGTGTTGAAGTGATGCTGCTGCGCGCGAGAGAGGGAGGTTAAGGCGCGGCAGTGAGCTATCCACGACGACAAGGAGGTGGCAGCCGGAGATGGATCGGGGCGTCGTGGCGCGCGTGCGCAAGGCCACCAGGGGAGAGGAAAGAGGTCGGGATCGAGGGTCGATGACGCGTGGACAGGTGTAGCAGCTGGAGGTGGAGCTCGAGGGCCTGCGCCGGCGGTGAGCGGCGGTGGCAGGAGCAGAGAGCAGAGGGGGAAGCGGTGTGCCAGAGGAAGAAGAAGGCAGACAGGGGTCAGAAGGACCCGTTTGTAATTTCCCAAAAAGTTCAGGGACCTGTCTGTAAACTAAAATTTCCCACTGCTACAAAGGTCAAATGAAAAAGTGTTCAACATGAAAGTTGTAGAGTTTTTCAAACTCTACAACATTGCTTTAGGGCTTGGTTTCAGAAACTCAAAGTTGACAGCTACTTGGATTACATTTTGAAACAAGATAGAATTTAAATTAATTTATCTTTGCCCACCAAATTTTGATCAAACTTTGGGCATGTTTACAAATTTTCTGACCTGTCATGATTACTTGTATTTTTACACATTAACCCTTAAGTAAATTTGAATTTGACTTTTATATTCCACCCATTTCATATGTAACCCTTATATTTGTTTTAATTACACATAAATCCTTAGTTTTATACAAAGTCTCTTTCTCTTAGATTTTAACTTCATATTTGTTCTTTTCTTTGCTATAGTTAATTGAATTTGACAGTTAAGAGTATTTTCACACAATTGCACACAAGAGCTCATAAAATTCATGATTTACAATTACACCCCTAGTGCTTTGTACAAACCCTAATATACATACCACACACTACTACTTAGTGTCTACATTCTAATTACAGGAATGTTACAGCCTTCCCCCCTTAAAAAGAATCTCGTCCCGAGATTCCGACGCTGAGTAGAACGGATGATTAGATTTGGGGATTGGCTTGAAGGAAGTCTGGGAAATTCCGTTGAAGATAAGACTCTGTTTCCCAAGTCGCTTCTTCTTCGGTGTGATGATCCCATAAGACTTTGTACATCTTAACTGCCCTTCTTCTGGTAAGTCTTTCCTTGGTATCCAGGATTCGAAGGGGTTGCTCGATGTACGAGAGATCGGGTTCAATCTCGATGGCACATGTCTCAACAATTTCCGCAGGTACTTTGACACACTTCTTAAGTTGAGAGACATGAAAGACATTGTGAATAGCAGCCAATTGAGACGGAAGGCGAAGTTTGTAAGCCACTGGGCCACAAACGTTGATAATTTCAAAGGGCCCGACATATCGAGGTGCTAACTTCCCCTTTATGCCAAAGCGTTGGACGCCTTTGGTAGGTGATACTCGGAGATATACAAAATCTCCTACTTGGAATTGCAGAGGTTTCCTTCGCTTATCTGCATAGCTCTTTTGTCTGGACTGAGCGGTTTTAAGATTGGATTGAATAATCTTAACCTTATCTTCGGCTTCAATGACTAGGTCTGGTCCGAAGATTTTGCGTTCACCGGTCTCTGACCAACTCAAAGGAGTTCGGCATCTGCGACCATATAACGCTTCGAAAGGAGCCATTTGAAGACTAGCTTGATAACTATTATTGTAAGAGAATTCAGCTAGAGCAAGGCACTTGTCCCAACTTGTACCATAGTGAATAATACAAGCTCGGAGCATGTCTTCAAGAATTTGATTAACTCGCTCAGTCTGCCCATCAGTCTGGGGATGATACGCAGAGCTTCGAATCAATTTGGTCCCTAGAGCTGACTGCAATTGCTCCCAAAATCGGGCGATAAATTGGGGCCCTCGATCAGAGATGATAGTTTTTGGAACCCCATGTAATCGAACGATTTGATCCAGATAGACTTCGGCATACTTCTTAGCAGAGTAAGTGGTATGCACAGGAAGAAAATGGGCTGTTTTTGTAAGTCTATCAATAATCACCCATATGGAGTCATGCTTTTGAGATGTGTTGGGAAGGCCGACAATAAAATCCATGCTAATGTCTTCCCATTTCCATGACGGAATGAGTAATGGCTGAAGTGTACCAGAAGCCTTGAGATGACTAGCTTTGACTCTCTGGCACGTATCGCACTCAGACACATATTTAGCAATTTCTCTTTTCATTCTGGTCCACCAAAAATGTTGTCGTAGATCTTGATACATCTTGGTGCTACCAGGATGAATAGAGAATTTGGATAAATGTGCCTCATCAAGGATTTGCTTGCGAAGCTGATGATCCTTAGGCACAACAATCCGATTATCGAACCATAGGACTCCTTGATGGTCAGTGCGAAAACACTTATATTTGGCTTCTCCTAGAGATAGCTTGGATTTGATAATCTTGACACCCTCATCATGGAGTTGAGACATGATAATTCTATCTCGAAGGGTAGACTCAATAGATAGCTGATTCAGACTACCTTGAGGAATGATCTCTAAATTGAGTTCTCGCATCTGATTGCAAAGAGTGTCACGGAAAGTTGCTACGGATAAACAGTGACAGTGTGCTTTGCGGCTAAGTGCATCCGCAACCACATTGGCTTTGCCTGGATGGTAATGTACCTCAAGGTCGTAGTCTTTAATCAATTCTAACCAACGCCTTTGCCTCATATTTAGATCAGCTTGAGTGAAAATATACTTGAGGCTCTTATGGTCAGTGTAGATATTACACTTAGCACCCATAAGATGATGTCTCCAGATCTTGAGAGCATGGATAACTGCTGCCAGTTCAAGATCATGTGTTGGATAATTCTGCCCATGAGGCCGAAGTGCTCGGGATGCATAAGCAATAACCCGGTTGTTTTGCATAAGAACACAACCAAGGCCAATTCCAGAAGCATCACAGTAGACATCAAAAGGCTGAGTATTATCCGGCTGAGCTAGTACTGGAGCTGTCGTCAGAAGTTTTCTCAAGGTGTGAAATGCTTCCTCACACCTATCATCCCAGCGGAACTTAACTTCTTTCTTAAGTAGTTCAGTCATCGGTTTGGCTATCTTAGAGAAATCCGGAATGAATCGGCGATAATATCCCGCCAATCCAAGGAAACTTCGGATTTGATGGACTGAAGTTGGAGGTTTCCAGTCCATAACCTCTTGGACTTTGGTTGGATCAACCGATATACCTTGACTAGAGATAGTATGTCCCAAAAATTTCACACTCTCCAGCCAAAATTCACATTTCGAAAATTTGGCATAAAGGCGATGATCACGTAGTCGTTGAAGAATGACACGTAGATGATTGGCATGGTCTTCTTTAGTTTTGGAGTATATTAGAATGTCGTCAATGAAGACCACGACAAATTTGTCGAGTTCCGGCATGAATACTGAATTCATAAGATACATAAAGTATGCCGGTGCATTGGTAAGTCCAAATGACATAACTAGATATTCATAAAGTCCATATCGGGTCGAGAAGGCCGTTTTTGGAATATCGCAGGGCCGAATCTTGATCTGATGATAACCAGAGCGTAAGTCAATCTTAGAGAAGACCTTAGCTCCGGCAAGCTGATCGAACAGAATGTCAATGCGGGGAAGAGGGTACTTATTTTTAATAGTGACCGCATTGAGTGGACGGTAATCGACACATAGCCTCAGGCTATCGTCTTTCTTCTTGACAAAGAGAGCAGAACAACCCCAAGGGGAAGCACTTGGACGTATATACCCTTTATCAAGAAGATCTTGGAGCTGAATTTTTAATTCTGCTAATTCATTTGGAGGCATGCGATATGGCCTCTTGGAAATCGGAGCAGTGCCCGGTTGAAGTTCAATGATAAACTCGATGTCTCTATCTGGGGGCATTCCAGGCAGGTCGTCTGGAAAGACATCGGGGTATTCACATACTACAGGAATATCCTTGACTTTGATATCTGTGATAGCATATGTGCAAGGATGTAGACTATCCGATTGAGGCAGATAAAGAGTGGTAATCCCATAGTATGGTGAATCAATTTCAACCACTCGGGAAAAAATATCTAACCGGACTCGATGCTTAGTCATCCAGTCTGTCCCAAGTATAATATCAATACCCTCCAATCTTAGTAAAACCAAATCAGTTTTGATTTCAATGCTACCTAACTGAATTGGCACACTTTTAACCATTTGGTTGGAGGTGATTTTTCCTCCAGGGGTAGAGATCATATATGACCCTTGAGTGAAACAAGGATCAAGTCCTATCCGGTTACCACAGTTGTTACTAATAAAACTATGTGTTGCCCCAGAATCAAATAAAGTAACAACTGGCTGGTGGTGAATAGAAAATGTACCCGACATGACAGGAGCTCCATCTGGAAGTTCTGTCAGAGTGGTGAAATTAATCCGTCCTTGCCGGACTTGCATCACCGGTTTCTTGCCCTTGTTCTGGTTACCCTGAGTAGAACTTTGCCCAGGATTGGGTTTCTTGGGCCGCGGACAATCTCGGATAAAATGATCCGCACTCCCGCAATTGAAACAACGATAATTACTGCCTCTCTGTGGCACTTGTTGAACATTTGGCCGTGGACCAGATGGTTGTGCTTGTTGCGGAGGAACGGGAGGTCTATACCTTCCCTGCTGTTGTGGCGGCCTAAAAACCAATCTGCCAGTTGAGGCATTCTGCTGCGGTGCTCTGAACGGTGTATTGGGAACAACCCGATACCTCGGTGATTGAGCACTCGAGGGTCCAGTAGGAGTCTTCCTTTTCTTCTCGGCATGATGTGCCACTATGCAATCTTCTTGAGTTAAGGCCATATTAACCAGCTCGCTGAAAGTATTAGCCTTCACAAGATTCAAGCGTTCCTTGAGCTTGGTATTAAGGCCTCGACGGAAACGGTCTTGTTTCTTAGCATCGTTATCCGCATGATATCCTGCATATTGACACAGATGATTGAAATTCTGTGCGTACTGCAAGACTGTACTGGTGCCTTGAGTAAGAGCCAGGAATTCATTCAATTTTCGCTCCAGCAATCCCGCTGGAATATAATGGGCTCTAAAGACTGCCCGAAACTCATCCCATGTGATAACATGCCCTGCCGGTTGCATGGCATTGAAATTATCCCACCAGATCTGTAACACCCTAAGGTAATTTCCTCAAATTTTAATTAATTTATTTGGGCTCGAATAAATTTTCCAGGGTTTTCTCTAGTTTATCTCGTATTTAAAGTAATTTTATAACGCAAGAAAATAAAATTTATCATAGGATTAAAGTGTTTGTGCATTCATGCCGCAGCATTGTTTTATTTGTGTTGAGGGTGTAGATTTGAATTCAAATGGTATTTGAATTCAAAGGGGTTGTTTGAATGGGTAGAGTATAGGAAAAGAAAAGGAAAGAAGAAAGGATAAAAGAGAAGCAGCCCAACCCTCTCCCAGCCCGGCCCACTCTCCCTTCCCCCTCTCTTCCCTCGGGCCCAGCTCTCCCCTCCTCTCCCTGTCCGCGGGCCCTCTCTCCCCTCTCTTTTCTCCCCTGGGCCCCCTTCCCTCTTTCCTTACATCCCGGGCCCTCCCTTCCTCCCCACGTGGGCCAAGCCGAGGCCCATCTCCCTCTCAGCCCGAGCTAGCGCCCTCTCCCGCTCGCCCTCTCTCTCTGGCGAGCTGGACCCACCGGTCATCCCCCCTCCTCCCCTGCTTCTTCCCCGGCGCAACCCCCTCTCCGAGGATTCCGGCGAGCTTCTTCCTCTGGGCCCGCTCGCCAGGGCACCGCAGCCGCCTTACAAAGCCGCCGCCTGCACCTAGGGTTCTTCCCCGTCGCCGCCACACCCCGCACGCCTAACCCTAGCCGCCAATCGCGCTCGCCGCCGCCGCGCGCCCCGGGCCGCCGCCGTCCCGCCTCCTCGTTGGTCGCCGCCGTCGTCCAAGCCTCGGGAACTCACCCCGGGGTGGTAAGGATCCTCCCCCGCCTCTCTTTTCCCTCGGTTCCGCTCCTCCGCGGCCGCGCGCGCTCACCGGAGTACCCTAGCCGCACGCCGCCGTCGCCCGGCCGCTACGGCCACCGCTTCAGCTCCCTTTTGCCCCAAGTGGGTTCCCCGTGTTCACCTCCCTCTCCCCGTGCTAGCCTTGTCCCGAACTAAGGCCGGAAACGCCCGATTGCAAGTGCTCCGGCGAGCCTCCGCCGCGCCCGACGCCTCTCCCCCGCCGGAACCGGCCGGAGATCTGTCCGCCGTCCGATCCAATCCTAACGGTCTGGATTAGATCCAGACCGGTACTCAACCCGCGCCGCACGATTTCAAACCGACGGATCGGATTAGATCTCGGTCAGGTGTAGATCTCAGCCACACGTTTTAAATCCTGTGGCCCGCGTGAGTGCAAGCCCTAGATCTCTCTTGAGCCGTCCGATTTTGATCCGAGCGTCCAGATCCGCAGATACCCTTTCGCGGGACGGATCTAATCTGAGCCGTCCGATCTTAATCCAGCGATCCAGAATAGAAGATAACGCTTCAGCCGCTTCTTTTGCTAAAGAACCCCCGGGTTTTCTAGGAATCAACCCGCCGTCCACCCGTGAGACAAAAATAATTACGGATAGGTCCTGTTTTATGCGTTTAGGCCCCTGGCTTCTCTGGAAATCTAACCCGCCGTCCAGCCTGAGGTTTCTAACCAGCTAGCCCCTGAGTCTATGCTTTAATTACGTTTTAGTCCTCGGTTTTTGTCCAGAAACCCCTGGAAGTCCTGTTTTTCTTACAATTAGGTCCCTGGATCCTGTTTTAAGCGCAGTTTTCGCGTTTTAGCTCCGTTTTAGGTGTTCTTTATATGCACGCGATCGTTGTAACGCGTAGATTAGTTCTAGGCTAGTTTTGTATGCTGTGTTTATGTGATGTTGTACTGTTTTCTTATATTTTGCTATTGTTTGTGCATGTGTGTATGTGTGGACTATGCTTGATGATCGTGAGTAGACGCGGAGCCTTTGGACCAGTACCAGGAGCAGCCGTCTTCCGAGCAGTTCGAGCAGCAGCCGGGAGAGTACGAGGAAGGCAAGTATAACATGAATCTCCTATCACTTTAAATACAAGTTCATACTGCATTTTAATACTGTACACCTATAAGGACTTCCTAGCCACCTTTATATCCTATATATATATCCTTTGGGTTGCATTTTGGTCAGTTGTGCTAGGTTGCTGCGCTACAACAAATCTTGGTCCTTTTTAATTAATTTGATTAATGGTCTTATGCAACTTAATTCTGGAGCCGACCCTCTGTGCTGTGTGCTTGAGTGGTTTGTGCATCCTTAAAAGATGTTTTGTTAGAAACATGGTTTAGGGGGCCAGCACGGTGCTTAGTGCTTGGTTGGCCACTCTCCATAAGGACCGGTTCATAGAGCGACAACCTGGGACAACCGCGCAACCACAAGACTGGAATGGGACGGTCTTGACTTACTAATTAGGTCGTGTTGGTTCGGGAGTAACTTACCTGCGTGGGCAAGAGGGGTGGTAAGCTTCAATGGTCCCTGCTCCTCCGGCTTGGTCTGTGCTGTGTGTCTTGTACCCCCGGAGGTGGGCCCCATCGTCGCTGATCCAGAATCCTTAGCGGTTACACCTTACCAACGTGATCCTTTGTAACGGTCTCGTAGTGTGCTTGCTAGCCATCTCACCTAAGGAAGTGTGATGAACAACTAGCGTAGCTCACGACTTGTGGGTAAAGTTGTGCAACCTCTCGAGAGTGTAAAACTGATATATCAGCTGTGCTCACAGTCATGAGCGGCCCAGATCCTCCGTCTGATTAGTGGGGTTATCAACCTTTGACGAGGGCGATTCCCCGGGTGGTTTTGGTTGGATGGTTCTCAGTAGTTTTTAATTAATATTGATTAATTTATTATGCAATTGGGTTTATGGTAATTCATCCACTTGTAGTAATTAGCTTAAATAAAACTTTGCCAAGACTAAAAGCTAATGCAGTTGAGTCAGCTAACCCTAGAGCCTCATGCTCGTGTTATACTTGTTGAGTACTAGTTCTGTACTCACACTTGTCTCTCTACTCTTCTGTTCTATTTCGGATATCTTCGACTGCTGCTCAGTGCCCGGCAACGTGGAGGACTACGTCAGCGGCTTCAACGACTTCTAGGCGTTTGTCTCCCAGTCGACGTCCCTGTGGCGCCCAGCTCTTCATGTATCTCTTTTACGCTTCCGCACTCTTGAACCGGTTCTTGATTCGGTTGTAATAAACAATTCATTTATTGATTTATCTGCGATTTGTATTCATGTTATTCGTGACATGTGTTGTGATATCTTGATAATCTGTTGTATATATGCGTGACTTGATCCTGGCGCATATATGACTGCTCGATTTATGTTCTTATAAATCGGGTGTGACAAGATCCGAGCAGCACCACGGAGTTGCTGGGCGGCAAAGGAAGCTTTGCTGGAGTCCGCACAAGGTACTGTCAATAGAGCGAACTTCGATTCAATGATATGGAGCCAAGCATCGGCATCCAAGGGCTCTTCGGCTTTACTGAAGAATGGAGGTTGTGTACTAATGAAATCCTGGTAACTAGCCACGGGAGGATTGCGGTCATCACGACCTCCGCGAAACTGTTGATGTTGCTGATTTTGTTGGGCTTGGACCAGCAAGTTGAGCAACTCAGTTTGCCGAGCCATAACTTCGGCAAGATTAGGAGGTGGCGGTGGCGGTTGTTGAGAACCGCTAGCCTGATCCGCCCGGAAACCTTCCGGGGTTCCGCGCGTGGCTCCAACCATCTGAAACAAAGGAGATGTCCATCATTAACCATATAGTCTTACTCCCAATTTCAGAAGATTTACACAATGCACATACTCCATTCAATCATCTCATTTCAAAATCATAAGGACAATGAACAAGATGATAAAACAGGAAATTATATTACAATACTGGTCCCGATTGTTCTTCACATCACCCATCCGAAAGATCTCTACGCGGGCCATGAATGGTACAACAAATGGCACGAGATCTAGTTAAGTTACACACTTCCTAAATTATTACATTTCCTCCATAAGTTACATCTAGATAATCGATGATTTACTAAGCTAAAAATCGTCGAAGTTGCCTACAGAAGATTGACTGCCAGAGGGAGAGTGATAGGGACTCAGAACAGGGTCTCCATGCTCAGAGTCAATCTCTGAAACACCCTCAATCTCTTCTGGATCTTCTTCTTCTTCTTCAGGTATTATAGGTATAGTAGGAAGTATCGGTTGCTGCTGTAATTCTTCAAGATGCGCCTGGGCCTCATCAACCTCGAGTATCAGATCATGAATTTGTGCTTGTAAAAACTCAATGACAGTATCACGTTGAGTGATTATATGGTCACTCTCGTTGATCTGATCTTCTCGATGAAGGATAGTCTCATCACGTGCTGCGATGATTTCATCCTTTTGAGTCACCATGGCTTGAAGTTCCACAATTTGAGTAACTTGGCGGTCAGTATTTCGAAAGTGACTTTGAGCCGCAAAAGTTACCTGACTCATGCTATGACGCAGTAACATCTGATAATGATGTTGCACATCCATAAACCTGGTAATATTACGAACCGTTTCTTCAGCCAGATCTCCTAGCATATGGCCAAGATGCTCGGTCCGAAAATCCCATTCCAAATTACCCGGGTCTATAGTAGGAAATAACCCAAAAGGATATGCAGCAACTTCTGCCGGATGCTGTGCACTGAAAATTTTGATAGCTTCCAAGGCGGCAGTTTCAAGGGTATCAACCAGACGATATCCCACCACTTCCACTTCTATGGGATGCCATGAGGAGCGGAAAGGGTGTTGAGGAATTATCATCTTAACCCGACATCGAAGAACTCCCTCTTCACGATATTCCACCCCATCGTATTGAGGAGGATCTGTATAATGAAACAGACTTAAGGATTCCCATAAGAGACGAGGAAACCCTTCCCAATGTAAACCATTGGTGTGGAAGTGCCCTTCCTGATCCCGAAAGGCATTGGAAGGAGCAGCCATCTGCGACAACACTGCAGATATTAAGATATATTTACCCTGCGGAAAGCTCACAAGGTAAATGGATTAAGATAGTTAATTCTGATAGCAGCAAAGGCTGGAAATCAGATGGATACTTAAGGAACGTAGCTAAAGATTGCTATTTACCCCAAACTAAGAAATACCAACTTTTTACTTATGTCTTAAGAAGCAACAAAATTTTAAGCATCTATTTTATTGATTAATGTATGATGCATGCACGCACTACTCGATCTCACAAACAAAAACAACTGCCAAGTAATCTTGGTCTTACGTGGTTAGTCTCGGTGGCACAATACATACGTCTCTCCCTGTAATAACTAGTCGATAAGACCTATCCGTCCTAGTTTCATACTCGTGGTTAGTGTACCTGCAGAAAACCACAATGCATATATATATATCCAATGAACCTTTCATGCCAGCATGTCATGAAAGCGTCCCCAATCATTACTGTTCACTATAGAAACAGCATCTGTACAATTACCGCCGTACAGACAATGTTAACATACGTTGCCGAAACAACGTATTCACGGGGGTACCGCAAAATGCGGGGGTATGAACAGCGATCGCCATACCCTGCGCCGAACCTTATACTCCCAATGTAGTCAACCGAAGTTAACACATTGGCAGCACCTCAAGTAGGCCACTGCTTGAGAAACAGCGTTCGGTTCGCATCACCGACAGGAAGGCCAAGCTCCCTCAGTTGGCTGAGGATCCTTACCTTCTTACCTCACGATCGAAGATGTCGTTACAAAAAGTAAAGTTGAATTGTGCATGAAATTAAATTTCAACTGAAAAGTAATGCTGGGAGTTAGAGTTATATATACATATTCATTAGCCACCTCTAATCCCCTTAATAACAATACCCTAGGGCTTACGTACTATACATAATCCTTAACGAACCAATCGTAGTTCGCAAATACTTGATTAATAAATTTTTATACTATAAAATACTTTTTAAGGCTAAATATATCTCCAGTATACACTTGTTAGCTCTGATACCAGCTGTGGCAGAACCAACCTGAATTACACCGGCTCAAGTACGCGAGTCCTCTCGGGAGGGCCACTTCGTGCTTCAAACGGTATAATCCTTTGGCCTGTCGGGTAACGTCCCGATAAACCACCGAACGCAGGATCCAACAAGGTACCTCACACGAAGGTGAGTCCAGAGATATAATGCCAGTACATTTTACACCACAGGCAGTTATATTACAATAATATACAAAACCTCATTTGTTCTCACAAAGGTAATTATTACAAAACAAGTTTAAGTCTTAAGATAAAGCAGCGGAGTTTGAAAAGCGTAAACATTGTACACGTCGTTATTACAGATATCATGCTAGCCCTGACATGACATCATTCAGCGGAATCAGTGTTGGTCGGGGACGGATCCCACTCAACCGACCAACCATCAGGCAATGGGTAGGGCCACGGTGTAACGAAAGCTGGCTCATCAGGGAGATTACCTGAGATAAATCAACAAAAGCAAGGCTGAGTATACTAATACTCAGCAAGACTTACCCGGGTTGGGTATACTTAGCCCATAACTAGACTTATGAAGGCTTTTAGCTGTGGTTTAAGTTTTCAGCTGAAAAGCAACAAAGAGTAGATCCTTAATTTCAAATTTTAGCTTTCCAGTTTTAGTTGATTAGCCATTCTAGGTAAGCACCTATAACTATTCAAAACATGGTAGAATTCTTAATCAAACACCATTTTTCATAATCACAAAGTTACTCTTGTTACTCTATGTGGTAAAGGGGGTAAGCAGTCTCATACATCGTGAGAGGCGGACGATTCCTGAATCGAGATTCAAACCTTGCAAGGATAAACCTAACACACACGCTTGGAACACCAAAGGGTCGTTCCGAAGCAACCGTTTGCCTTTCATTCCGACTCGTGGATCAGATCCACCACAAGCGACTGCAGGTCATACGCACTTCCAAAGTGCAGGACATACGTCTGTAGCGCGACTACAAAACCCGTACTCCTGGTTGCCCAGCAACACGTACGCCTACACGTCGAACAAAGTAACCAAAAGAAGCAAATACATGTGGTGGGGGTATGTCCACTCCTCGGGCCGATCGGTTACTAGGCTTACCGCTTACCATATTTCACGGCATGTGGTTAGTACTTTCAAACACTTAACCACCGCTACCACACACTGCGACCTTACCAAATTCATCAAAACAGACGGGGTATCATCTTGACCATGATACCTCATAAAACTCCCGTCCGTCATCCTTATAATGATAACAGTAATGTAATCATCACAATGCCTATATCGCGCGAGTGACAGGAAATCACTCGACTTCTACCGGTCCTATAAGCAGAGCAGCTATTCGGACTCAATTCTAGTGTTCAATACATTGGTTCCTGGAATAATGCAACTAAGGTTTCCAAACAACTCCTAAGAACCTAATGCATAAAGATATATAAATAGTATAGGTTGCAGTGTAATAAAATAGGGGTTATGTCCGGGGCTTGCCTTCACTGGTGGGGCTGGGGTTAGTCAAATTATTTTCTTCCGAACCTTGGTTCGGGGCTTCTGAAAAATTCGCGACGAGACTTCCGGGGTCTTCTGAATAAATTCCTTCTTGTTCCGGAATCAGCTGATAATCCCCGTCGGCGAGAGTGGTCGAGTCTACATGATATGCAAAATGAAGTTTAATGGATGCATACATTTGTATTTTAATTCACGATAAAGTTGCAATCCAATTCAAAGGACATTATATTTCGATAAACAACTTAATTACCCTGTACTGGGCAGTCATTTATCGGGTATTATATGTTTTATCTAAACCCGTTAAACAGCAGGGTTAGTTACACTAATTACCTAACTAGTGGCATGTAGCAACAAGTAGGGTGGTTCTAACAGCTATATTAAAAAGCTTTATATATTGGGTATCTTAATTATTTATATGATCTTGGTATTACCATTACACTATGGACTAATTAACTTATGTCTAACTTATTTGACACCTAAATCTTGGTTTGACATTTAATAACAGGTTACACCATCAAAGAATAGTACCCTAGAATATTTCATTATTTTTGAATACTTAAAATCTATAAAAAGTAATTATGGAAGATAAACTATGCACTATTTCTAAATAAACTTGTACATTAAGAGAGTAATACTTAAATGTTGGGATAATTATTTTTCTTTAACTGTACAGACTAAAAGAAAATTAACACAACTGGTTTCACTATTTTACCATTTTTCTATGAATTACTATGCATTTCCTAAGCTCATAAGTAACTAAACTTAATATTTAAATTAGATCATCAAACATTCCGAAACTGAAGTTAACCCTTTAAGTAAAGTTGTAGATCTTTAACTAAAGATTACAACAAAATTTAGTTTGCAATTTTATGATTTTTCCTCGAATAGATACAGAATTTCTAAGTTGACAGCCTTATTTACACAAGGGGGTCCCTGGTTACTATTTCTCTGAGTCTAAAGCTTTGCACAAAACCCCCTGGGTTTCCAAATCTTCTAACCCAAGGTCCCTGGGCTGTGAACCCGAGCAGAGCAAGGCGGAGGCGGCCGTGTTCCGGCGACGGTGGTCACCGGCGGCGAGGTCCAAGGGCAGGGAAAGACTCAAGGGCTTACTGTGGTCTTGTTGCGCTACTTGTCGATGACTGGGATGGCCGGAATAGAAGAGCTCGACGAAGACCCGAGGCGGCGGCGGAGGGGTCGACGGCGACGACGGTGCTCCGGCGATCGACGTTGGCAAAGAGCCTGTGCACGAGAGCCAGTGAGTCACGGGG
>NC_038045.1:5095122-5097622 GCF_002211085.1 Panicum hallii | reverse complement strand
GCCTGGGCCTCATCAGCCTCGAGTATCAGATCATGAATTTGTGCCTGTAAAAACTCAATGACAGTATCACGTTGAGTGATTATATGGTCACTCTCGTTGATCTGATCTTCTCGATGAAGGATAGTCTCATCACGTGCTGCGATGATTTCATCCTTTTGAGTCACCATGGCTTGAAGTTCCACAATTTGAGTAACTTGGCGGTCAGTATTTCGAAAGTGACTTTGAGCCGCAAAAGTTACCTGACTCATGCTATGACGCAGTAACATCTGATAATGATGTTGCACATCCATAAACCTGGTAATATTACGAACCGTTTCTTCAGCCAGATCTCCTAGCATATGGCCAAGATGCTCGGTCCGAAAATCCCATTCCAAATTACCCGGGTCTATAGTAGGAAATAACCCAATAGGATATGCAGCAACTTCTGCCGGATGCTGTGCACTGAAAATTTTGATAGCTTCCAAGGCGGCAGTTTCAAGGGTATCAACCAGACGATATCCCACCACTTCCACTTCTATGGGATGCCATGAGGAGCGGAAAGGGTGTTGAGGAATTATCATCTTAACCCGACATCGAAGAACTCCCTCTTCACGATATTCCACCCCATCGTATTGAGGAGGATCTGTATAATGAAACAGACTTAAGGATTCCCATAAGAGACGAGGAAACCCTTCCCAATGTAAACCATTGGTGTGGAAGTGCCCTTCCTGATCCCGAAAGGCATTGGAAGGAGCAGCCATCTGCGACCACACTGCAGATATTAAGATATATTTACCCTGCGGAAAGCTCACAAGGTAAATGGATTAAGATAGTTAATTCTGATAGCAGCAAAGGCTGGAAATCAGATGGATACTTAAGGAACGTAGCTAAAGATTGCTATTTACCCCAAACTAAGAAATACCAACTTTTTACTTATGTCTTAAGAAGCAACAAAATTTTAAGCATCTATTTTATTGATTAATGTATGATGCATGCACGCACTACTCGATCTCACAAACAAAAACAACTGCCAAGTAATCTTGGTCTTACGTGGTTAGTCTCGGTGGCACAATACATACGTCTCTCCCTGTAATAACTAGTCGATAAGACCTATCCGTCCTAGTTTCGTACTCGTGGTTAGTGTACCTGCAGAAAACCACAATGCATATATATATATCCAATGAACCTTTCATGCCAGCATGTCATGAAAGCGTCCCCAATCATTACTGTTCACTATAGAAACAGCATCTGTACAATTACCGCCGTACAGACAACGTTAACATACGTTGCCGAAACAACGTATTCACGGGGGTACCGCAAAATGCGGGGGTATGAACAGCGATCGCCATACCCTGCGCCGAACCTTATACTCCCAATGTAGTCAACCGAAGTTGACACATTGGCAGCACCTCAAGTAGGCCACTGCTTGAGAAACAGCGTTCGGTTCGCATCACCGACAGGAAGGCCAAGCTCCCTCAGTTGGCTGAGGATCCTTACCTTCTTACCTCACGATCGAAGATGTCGTTACAAAAAGTAAAGTTGAATTGTGCATGAAATTAAATTTCAACTGAAAAGTAATGCTGGGAGTTAGAGTTATATATACATATTCATTAGCCACCTCTAATCCCCTTAATAACAATACCCTAGGGCTTACGTACTATACATAATCCTTAACGAACCAATCGTTGTTCGCAAATACTTTATTAATAAATTTTTATACTATAAAATACTTTTTAAGGCTAAATATATCTCCAGTATACACTTGTTAGCTCTGATACCAGCTGTGGCAGAACCAACCTGAATTACACCGGCTCAAGTACGCGAGTCCTCTCGGGAGGGCCACTTCGTGCTTCAAACGGTATAATCCTTTGGCCTGTCGGGTAACGTCCCGATAAACCACCGAACGCAGGATCCAACAAGGTACCTCACACGAAGGTGAGTCCAGAGATATAATGCCAGTACATTTTACACCACAGGCAGTTATATTACAATAATATACAAAACCTCATTTGTTCTCACAAAGGTAATTATTACAAAACAAGTTTAAGTCTTAAGATAAAGCAGCGGAGTTTGAAAAGCGTAAACATTGTACACGTCGTTATTACAGATATCATGCTAGCCCTGACATGACATCATTCAGCGGAATCAGTGTTGGTCGGGGACGGATCCCACTCAACCGACCAACCATCAGGCAATGGGTAGGGCCACGGTGTAACGAAAGCTGGCTCATCAGGGAGATTACCTGAGATAAATCAACAAAAGTAAGGCTGAGTATACTAATACTCAGCAAGACTTACCCGGGGTTGGGTATACTTAGCCCATAACTAGACTTATGAAGGCTTTTAGCTGTGGTTTAAGTTTTCAGCTGAAAAGCAACAAAGAGTAGATCCTTAATTTCAAATTTTAGCTTTCCAGTTTTAGTTGATTAGCCATTCTAGGTAAGCACCTATAACTATTCAAAACATGGTAGAATTCTTAATCAAACACCATTTTTCATAATCACAAAGTTACTCTTGTTACT
>NC_038045.1:5085122-5087622 GCF_002211085.1 Panicum hallii | reverse complement strand
ACCAGATTCGCATGAAGTTGGGTGATGAATGGAAAACTGCTTTTAAGACAAAATTTGGTTTATATGAGTGGTTAGTGATGCCTTTTGGTTTAACTAATGCACCTAGCACTTTCATGCGTTTGATGAATGAGGTTTTACGTGCTTTCATTGGTAAATTTGTGGTGGTTTATTTTGATGATATCTTGATATATAGCACGTCACATGAGGAACATTTGGATCATCTACGTGCTGTTTTTGACGCCTTAAGAGCGGCAAGCTTGTATGCTAACCTTGAGAAGTGCATTTTTTGCACCGATCGAGTTGCTTTTCTTGGCTATGTTGTGACTCCTCAGGGTATTGAAGTGGATGGTGCAAAGATTGATGCCATTAGGAGCTGGCCTACTCCTCAGACTATTACACAGGTACGAAGTTTTCTTGGTCTTGCAGGGTTCTATCGGCGTTTTGTGAGAGATTTCAGCACCATTGCTGCCCCACTACATGAGTTGACGAAGAAAGGTGTTTCTTTCCATTGGGGCCCAGCACAAGATAAAGCTTTTGATACTTTGAAAGCGCGGCTTACTTCGGCGCCCTTGCTGCAACTTCCTGACTTTGGTAAGACTTTTGAGCTTGAATGTGATGCCAGTGGCGTTGGCATTGGTGGCTTGTTGATGCAAGGAGGTAAACCTGTTGCTTATTTTAGTGAGAAATTGAATGGGCCTACTCTGAATTATCCCACGTATGATAAAGAATTTTATGCTCTTGTTCGTTCTCTAGAGACGTGGCAACATTATTTATGGCCTAAGGAATTCATTATTCATTCTGATCATGAATCACTTAAGTACCTTCGCATGCAAAATAAACTGAACCGTAGACATGCCAAGTGGGTTGAATTTATTGAATCTTTTCCATACATTATTCACCACAAGAAAGGGAAAGATAATATTATTGCTGATGCCTTGTCTCGTCGTTACACCATGTTGTCTCAACTTGATTGTCGCATTTTTGGATTTGAGTCGATTAAGGGACAGTATGAACTTGATGCTGCTTTTAAAGATGTGCTCCTAAATTGTAAAGAGGGTCGTGCTTGGAATAAATATGTGCTGAATGATGGGTATTTGTTTAGAGCTAACCGCCTATGCATTCCAGTTGGATCCGTTCGTCTTCTCTTGTTGCAGGAAGCACATGGTGGAGGGTTGATGGGTCACTTTGGGGCCACAAAGACGTTGGATGTGTTGGCCAACCATTTCTTTTGGCCACAGATGAGGCGAGATGTTCAGAGGTTCGTGAGTCGTTGCACTACATGTCAAAAGGCTAAATCACACTTGAATCCACATGGTTTGTATATGCCTCTTCCTGTTCCTTCTATTCCTTGGGCGGATATTTCTATGGATTTTGTGTTAGGATTGCCTAGGACTAAGAGGGGGAGAGATAGCGTTTTTGTTGTGGTGGATCGGTTTTCTAAAATGGCACATTTTATACCATGTCATAAAAGTGATGATGCTGTTCATATTGCTGACCTCTTTTTCCAAGAGATTGTACGCTTGCATGGTATGCCTTCTACTATTGTTTCAGATCGTGATGCAAAGTTTTTGAGTCACTTCTGGCGTACTTTGTGGAACAAGTTGGGTACAAAATTGTTATTTTCTACCACTTGTCATCCGCAAACTGATGGCCAAACGGAGGTGGTGAACCGTACCTTGGGGACCATGTTGAGGGCTGTTTTAAAGAAGAATTTGAAGATGTGGGACGAATGTTTGCCTCATGTGGAGTTTGCCTACAATCGAGCAACACATTCTACCACCAAGGTAAGTCCTTTTCAGGTAGTGTATGGTTTTAACCCTCGAGCTCCTATTGATATTTTACCTTTGCCTACTAGTGAGCGAATTCATAGTGAGGCTAAAGACCGTGCTGAATTTATATTGAAAATACATGAAACAACTAAGCACAATATTGAAAAGATGACTGAAAAATATAGAGTTGCTGGTAGCAAAGGTAAGAAAGAATTAAAGTTTGAACCGGGTGATCTTGTGTGGTTGCACTTGAGAAAAGAACGTTTTCCAGATTTGAGGAAGTCTAAGTTAATGCCAAGAGCTGATGGTCCATTCAAAATACTTGAGAAAATTAATGATAATGCATACAAACTTGAGTTGCCTCCCGAATTCGGGGTTAGTACCACCTTTAATATTTCAGATTTGAAACCTTACTTGGGAGAAGAGGATGAGCTTGAGTCGAGGACGACTCCGATTCTAGCGGGGGAGGATGATGAGGACATCACTCCTTTGGATATACAAGAGGTTCCTTCGCTGGACATTCAAACCATTCAAGCTCCAATCACAAGAGCTCGCGCGCGACAATTAAATTTAGAGGTGAGCTCGCTCCTAAGCGTTTCTGTTAATAATTGTGAGAATGGTTTGCTACCTAATTTTTACAATGTGATTAGGAACCAAGGAGAGGTCCAGGGAACACATGGAGAGGAGCATGGAGGTGTGGAGGAACAGCAACGGCCGCCAAGCCACATGGA